>NC_057798.1:159046418-159065214 GCF_018294505.1 Triticum aestivum | reverse complement strand
CGCGACACACACACACACACAAACACACAAACACACACACGCGCGCGCGCCCCCCACACACACTAAGACTCCATCTCTCTTTCACACAGACACACAGACACACAAACACACACACGCACGCCCCCCACACTTAGACTCCATCTCTCTCTCTCTCTCTCACACACACACAAACTAAGACTCCATCTCTCTCTCTCTCCCTCTCTCTCTCTCTCTCTCACACACACACACACACACCACACACACACTAAGACTCCATCTCACACACACATGCTCTAGGCGGAGCATTTGTTCCTAACACCCTTCATCCAACCTTACCCGTATGATAAACAATCACCTTTATTTACTTGCATAACATGGACAGGTTCCACTTTACTTTAGTAGTCAGCAAACTTATCATCTGTACCCTTACAAAAAAATGAGTTGGCAATGATGGTGTGCTTGCCATCTTGTAATATAGACCGTATGATGTATATCTAACGGATAGGAAGCAAACTATGATAATTTTACAAAAGATACCTGCACCTCTCTCCACATCATTATCTCCCGCAACCTCATTGCTCAGTAATTAAAAAAGGAATAAGTCTCTGGAACAATCTAGCATGCATGGTGGCCGCTGCCGCCTGTCGGCGCCATCCATCCCCATGCCTCCGCCCATTCCGACCACCAGTCACCACCACGCTCCACTCCTCCTCACCTTATCTCTAATCTTTCATTTTTTGATGACATTCTCGAGATACCAGTTTTCCGATAAAATTCTCGAGATATCATTAGTTTTTACACATGGGATTACTCCTGCATGGGTCAATCACAACATGTGTTTTGTAAAAAAATGCATATTGATGTTCCGTGCAATGCACGAGAATCTTGCTTGTAATTATATAACGCAAATCACGAGCATGAAGTGACATTTTTTTGACACAACCATATTAACATGGCCACGTAAATCACGAGCGGGAAGGAGAAGGTAAGCGGGCTATGGAGTAACGTTTTTTACCACAATTTCTTAGGAAACTGAGTGCAATAATTGAGTAGTTTTGCAAACTACCATTACTACTACACCTGAAACGGTTCAAAACCTATACTCCCTTGCCAACACGCGCTTCCCGTGTGAAACGATCAGCGTTTCCCTGGAGCGTCAGTGCCGCATTAAAGCCGGGCCAGAGCAGAGGCGACCTCTCACTGGCGCCGGCTTTGAAGTGGCGCGACGGTCAAGAGAGCGCCGCTTCCCGGTGGACGCGACTGCTCCGTGTCGAGACTGGCCATAGGCCCTGTTTGGATCCATGGGTTAGAGTTAGTTTGAGCTAGTTGGGGCTCAAATAGCCCTATCCAAGCATGAGGGTTTAAATTGGAGCAAGTTGCACCGAACCCACCAACAAAAACTATCCCACCCAAGAGGTGCTAACTGGAGATAGTTCTCATTGGGACCACTGAAAAATCACTTTTCTCTCTCCATGAAGTGCATTTATTGTCAATCTAACCCTGTCACCCAAACACCTCTTTGGCTACAGTTAGTTCAGGGTTAGTCATGAGTTAGTCTAACCTCTAGCTAAGTTAGAGTATCAAACAGGAGCAGTATAGGACATGCAAGTTGCTCGAAGCATACAGGCAAATTCGTACATGAAAGGAGTTTTTTCTTTTTGAAAACGGACCGTGAAAAGAATTTTTTTTTTGAATGCTCTTGGCATGTCGCTAACATGTGATAGTTAACCGACCTCAATAGACGGCAGAAACGCCAGCCCGCCGCACTTTGATAGAGACGAGGAGGGAGAAGCGATACAGGCTGCTGGATTACTAGAGATAGGTGTCGCACGGAAGCCAAGAAATATGGTGATAGTGTGGGTTAGGCATGTACTAGTATGATGTAACTACACTGGGCTGCCGTGTTTCATACTCTTCTAGTCCACTATGGAGATGATTGGTTAATTTTATATCGCTGAATAATATTAAATATTATGAGTGCAGACGCTCCACCACGAGGTTCCTTGCTCCTTCTCGGTCGTCCGAAATCTATGTTCTTCCACTCTATTTTTCTACATGAGCTTTGTTCATCCTTTTGCCAACACGCGAGACATCTAGCATCAAGGCGCACGTGTTATGCAACGATCGTTCCATCTATATGAAGAACACGTGGCACTGGAACTACGAGACGGACATGTACCCAGGAGTGGACGTACAAACCTGAGTAATGTAGCACAGTAAGTGAAGTAGAAAGGCACAAATGGTATGAACATGCGTGGCATACAGGGTGTGTTTGGTTGCATTCTCGTCTCAGCATAGTTGTTCCCTCTTCATGCATGCTCAACTCAACACCCCTCTTCATGCATGCTCTCTTCATGCATGCTTCTAGTTTATTTGTGCTAAACTAGTGTGGACTCATGCACCCTCCATACACTCTACTAAACACCCAAAAGTAGGTCGAGAAGGGAACTCTTGGGTGGCATTTGTCTCTTACTACGTACTACCACTAAATGTTGTACGTGCAATGCACGGTGATGTTATGGAGTACGTGCCTAAGTACTCTAGTACTACTATATTAGTTGGAGGCACATATTAACTTTTATATTTGTTTACGTGTATGCCCCGAGACCTTCCAACTAGACGTGTCTTTCTCTCCAGGTCGCACTTTGTATCGTTCATACCACTAAGTACTACTACGTGTGGTCTCCGACCCAGAAGTAGAAGAAGTGGAGACGCTCTACCACGCTGTTTTTTTTACGCTGGGCTCTACCACGCTGTTCATGTCCCACTCCTTTCGCTGACGTGTGGGACATCCAGCACGTGCCGTGTTTGGCACCCTTCGTCGTAAGAGTTGAAACGCTAGCATTCATCAGAAATAAAAAATAATTATAAATCGGCAGTGATACTATTTTTTTCGAACCAATCAGCAGTGATACTATACCACGCGGTTTCCTTGCTCCTTGATATCGGAAAGAATACTTCCGTTCGCCAACATGTGGGACGTCGACCATCCTGGTCCACTTGCCATGCACGCAGAACTCCAAGGGAGAGTCACCCAGGTCGTCATGCTGCAGTAGCAATGACTAATGAGCCGTCAAATCACAAGCCCACTTCCCACTTTGAAGTTGCTCGAACGAAGGAACCATCATGACTTCGTTGAATTCCGCTTCTTGAAGAAAACTACTGTACCAGCAGTACTCCTAGCTACAGTATTTACTCCAACAGAGGCCTCCTTTCATTCATAGGATAGGAATATGAAAATCATAGGAAGTGAGATGACATGCATCTCAATTCCTATAGAGAAAGAGATGCCATTTGATGCATAGGATAGGAATTTTTCTATTTAGTCTAGGATAATGTACTGGTAATTTGCTCTAAAAACTATAGTAGTAACTAGTAGTACTGGTACATGCTCGTACTCAGACACAGACACACACACACACACTAAGTACTAGTACTACTACTTCTCACATGCTGGCTAGACACCATCGTTCTCCTTCCCGGCTTTGTCGGCGACACCCCATCGTGCTTGGATCTCTGCTGACCTCTCCGCAGCAGCGTGTGCGTCCTTTTCTTTCTTGCGGCGGCGGGCCTCTCTTTTCTTGAGTGCTTTCTGACTTTTCCGCTCCCTCTGTGCGGCTTTGCCCGCCTCTTGCTCTACCGCCCATTCGGCCTTGGCATCTTCAAATTCCTCCCACATAGTTGTGAGGTCGCGAGCGGCGATGAACTCGGCACGGCGGGATGCCATCGCTTCCCTACCATTTTGTGTGCGTTCATGGGCGGCGGGATGCTATCGCTGCCTTACCGGTTAGTGTGTGGCGCGGTGGCATGAACGACGCTTGGTGAGAGCTCTGGGGTGGATTGGCCGGACAACCATATAGTGCATTGGTTTGTCAAGAGCTCAAGGATAGAAGACGAAGAAAATTAGGATTCCCCTTCAATCCTGGTCATTTATTACCGAGTAAAATGCATTGGCGGTCATCGAAATTGTCTTGATAGCTCACTTTGATCATTGTATACGAGATATGGTGATTATACGGTCGCTGGCTCAGCGTATAGCTCCGTATTTGTATGGTTGACTAGTCAAACAGTCCGCATGCGCCTCATCAGCTCGTGTTCTTTATCTATCTACGCGGGCCTACCTGTGAATGGAGAAAGAAATACTATAAAAACCAAAATTATGCGTATGTGGGGAATCAAACCACGGACTCGTCGCTGCAACGCACCCTCATCAGCCAAATGAAAATGAAATACTTCGCTCAGACACTAACGCTCATGCTGTTAAAGCATGCTAATGCATCGTCGCCCTCTAAATCAAAGTCCTGCTCATGGCGCAACGCAAACGGCGAGCCCATCACCTGTGCGCCCCAGCGGTGCCTGACATTACTGTTTCGACGTTTGATGGAAGCCTACGCAAACGCCGAGCATGTATTCACCTGGCTCAACATCAACGGTCATACTCGGACCGCCTTGCTCATGTATATCGTCCATCACAATGACAATCTATAAAATAGCCTAAGCTAGAGAGGGTACTATGGTAGTATGGTATGGAGTATGTACTGTCGTGAGCGACCGATCTTAGTGCCACTGCACACCGAAACCCCTTCCATCGCTAGCGCGCGCTTCCCGGCTGAAATGGTCACCGTCTCTCCAGAATGTCAATGCTGCATTCACCGGACTTAACTGCAGGTGCAATTGGTGTGTCACTAACATGCGGGCCAGACACTCGTTGGGCCCACATGTCAGTAACCCAAACGCCTCTGCAGTTAAGTCACTGAAGCAGCATACGCATTCATGCCCGATGAACCTACTCCGGCGCCAGTTGTCCATCCGTCTGCCGCGGCTCATTGCCATTCGCCCGCTATATTAACTTGAGCCCCAGCTCCCAGCCATAGCCAAAGACCCACACTTATTCTCCTCCGGTCCCTTCCTTCTGTCGGCACCACTTCAACCATGGCCTCCTGGCTCTCCGAAGCTCTCTTGGACATACTGTCGTAGGAGCAGATGAGGGACATCGGCGGCTCCGCTCCGGGCGCGCTCCAAAGCTCTCTTCGACGTACTGTCGCAGGAGCAAACGAAGGAGATCACTGGCACCCCCCGGGCCGCCCTTCGCCGCCATGACCACGAAGCCGGCGCTCGTGCGCGGGCGCAGCCGGCAACGAGGAAGAGTAGTACACGGTAGGTCGCCACCGCTCTGGTCCCGGGAAGGCCACCGCTACTCCACTCAGTCGGCGCCAAGCTTGGTGGGGTAAACATCGGCGGCCGATTAGCCGCTTGACGACGACGTGGAGGCGGAAATCTTCATAACCTTGTGCTCCAGCCAGAGGAGGAGGTTATCGAGGCGGATGAGGAGGAGGCAAAGGAAATGGCCAGCTTTCTTGGGTTCATGGCCGGACATGGTGGTCGGACGCCGGCGATCGTTTAAATTAGGTTTACAGTAGGTTTAGTATGGTTTGTGCGAAATATGTAATGAATTCCGTCCAGTTTGTAGGAAAAGTTTTCGAAATGTAATGAATTTCATCCGGTTAATTTGAAATTTGCTTTGTTTGCACGAATTTCGTCCAGTTAGTTCATATAGTTGTCGAAAGGTATGCGGGCAGCATCGGATGGCATCCACCAGTGTCCTCGGACAGATGCCGGTGTAAATTTGTGGGCCAGCACTGGAGATGCCCTAACTATCATCCTATAATCGTTAACAATCCTCCATTATTTGGCAGGGGACAGTTATCCCTCGATCAAAATCAGATCCGTGGTGTTTCGCACTCCTCCCGCTTAAGAGTGTAAACTCTTGCTTACATAAAAATGGAGCAAGTGGACGACACTGTAGCACGTCATATCACTCGAACTAGCCCGCCTAACTAGCGGGAAAGCACCGCCCTTGTCATTTTGTTCTGGATTTCTATTGATCAATCGCGCGAAAATGTTACGCTTCACAAGTTCTAAAGGAAAAGGCGGCACACTTACGACTCGTATGCGTCGCAACCCAGACAGTCCGGCTCGCACGCCGCTCACCAGAGGGGACACGCGTTGTCTTGCAATTTCACTGACATGTGGGACCATAATTGAATAAACCGTCGATAGCCGAAATCTAATCACTCGGCGGGCGTCGGCTGAGAAGAGAGAAACGGGGGAGGGAGAAGAGATCGCCCGCCCGCCGCGCACGGACTCCAAGAAATATATGGTGATAATGTGAGGTGGGCCATGCTGGAGTCCAGACCGCTTCCGGAGCCCGCTCTCACCGCCCTGGCCCCTCAAGACGCTAGCTGCCCGCTGCATGCATAGCAAGTAGTCCCCGCTTATGTGGAGGAGAGAGAGGCATTGGCAAAGTCAGGGAGTAACAGTGGAGACAATAGCTTTCATCAAAAATAAACAATGAATACTCGTTGCTCGTCCTCTATATCGGAAAGAATACTTTCATTCGATGACATGTGGGACGTCAACCATCCCAGTCCACCTGCCATGCACAAAATTATCCTGGTCTACCCCGGTCGTATCACGGGCCCAACCTTTGCCACTGTAAGTTGTTCGGACGAAGGAACCATCATGACTTCGTCGAATTCCGCTTCTTCAAGAAAACTTACTGTACCCGCAATACTGCTACCACACGTGAAGACTGGACGGCACTGTACCACGTCATATCATTGAAACCCACTAGGCCAAAGTAGCCCACCTAGGTCATCTATTTTGTAACGGAGGGAGTACATCTCTGCACTGCTATGATTTTGTGTTGCACGTTCTCTGTACTTTTGCTACGATTTTCCTACCCTATGAACCAAATGAGGCCTGAATGTATGTCGACTATTGTCTGATCGATCGCTAAGCCTACAATTTTAGGAGCTAGGGCTATTGGTCGATTGATGAGGATAAGTATAAGCGTACCACGAGCTCATCAGCCCCAACGTTTCTCTTCGGTGAGTGTTTTGCAAGTACTATAGCTCGCACAGTAGCTAGCCTACTAACACCAAGAATCATCAAACAAGCCCTGCTGATATGATAAATAGTTCAAACTTACATCTAAGCATGCCATATATTACATCAAAAGCTGGTGAGGATACATTTGTTTCCATAACTCGGAGAGGGTTCGCATGATTCATCGCATGATTCACTATCAAACAAAAGTAGCAAGATCCGCCCACACAAGACAGTGCACTAGCCCTAAGATGGTTTGATAACACGCATCATTCTGGTAATTAAACACAGGGCAATGCAAACTACCCTAAAGGATTAGCGCGACCAACTATTTCTTGTCATCGATATCTCGGGCAATGACCACAGCACGGACAGCGGCATGGGAATCGATTTCTGGGGCGATGTCCACAGGACTGACCGTGACATCAGAATCGATCTCTGGGGCGATGTCCATAGGATGGACAGCGGCATCGGAATCAATCTCCGGGGCGATGCCAACAGGACGGGCCACGACATCGGAATCATCAAGGACAACCACCGGCACCTGCACAACCCTAACATATTAGCAAGCACATTGCAAATAATCAAAAAGCAAGCACATTGCAAATAATCAAAAACCACAACTATGGTAATAAGCCATTATTTTTTACCTTGTGCAGCTCATCGGGGGATCTCATCCCTCCGGGGGCCATCTCCTCGTCCTCGATGGGGGCCATCACCTTGGCAGGGGAATACTGCTTCTCAACGGCGACTATCTCCTCAAACTCGGTCTTGAGCCTCACATAGGTGGCAATCAGAGTTCCTGGGGTAGGCACGGTGGGGCCCTTGCTGTTCTTCCAACTTTCTTTGAGGAGTTCGTCCGCCAACATCCTCAACTCTTTGGCCAGTGCTTGTTTCTTGGAGTTCTTCGTCTCCATGGGTTGGCCCGCCAACATGCTCAACTCATTGGTCGGTGCTCGCTTGCTGGAGATCGCTGTCTCCAGTGGGTTGTCTGCCGGCAACTCTTTTCCTAGTGCTCCAGGATCCATCAACGAACTGACAAACAAAAAGCAAATGAAAGGAAACCACAATCGCAATGAAAACGGGAAAAGAATAGGATGTGAGAATCGGTCGGTGCTTCACAAAAAGAAGATTATTGGAATGAAAATATAGCAGCATAACTGATTCGCCCACCTTTCCTTCGTCGGTAGAGAAGAAAAATGGTAGAAGTGAGTAGCCTGGAGTGAGGTTTTCTTCAAGAAAGGGAAGAAAGGGCTTGAACAAGCGTTCCAATGAAATGATGGTTGCTTCGTCCAGTCCAACTTGGAGGCCACCTTACCACTGCTGGTAAAGGTGTGGGTTTTGTGATATTACGGGTCATGACGGCCACACTGGGGTGACAGGTGAGTCTCGACTGTAGCACCTCGCTGTGATTTGGTGGATGGCACGCAGGCCCGGATGCTTTGAAATGTCCCGCATGTAGATAGAGCGACTAGTCATATAGGAGTGCTCAATATTGTGCACCGCGACCAACGCGGAGAGGAAAACGAGAGAACTACGTAATTAATGCATGAGTTTAATTAGGGTAGTTTTGTAAAGTACGAGATACATTCCTGCAATAGCAAAATGCCTTGGTTCATGAGATTTGAGATTTGAGCCCTATAAACCGGAAGGGAGGGGGTACTGCACATGGTGTAGTCTAGTCACTTGTTTTTTTAGCCAAAGTCTAGTCACTTGTTGAAATCTCTAGAAAGGCAAATACCCCTTTCGAGTTTACAGGTCTATACTACTCCCTTCGTCTAGGTGTGTAAGTCATCTTACGAAAACCAAATAGTCCCAAAACACTTAGGCGCGGTGCATTAACTTCTACCTTGTTTCTTGTTTCTTGACATACGTATCAACCAATAAGAGATGAGAGGTGTGCATGCTTTTAATGACTTGCAATGGCTAGTTCATTGCATGGAATGCTATTAATTAGCAAATAAACATTGGTGACCCCAGGAGGAAACGGTGCTAAGCGCGTGGACCTATGCAGAATGAGTATCAACCAATGGATAATGGAGTTTAATTGTTAAATAATAGCAATTTTGTCTCATGCAAGAGCCTGGCTAGTACTCCAAGGAACCGCACCACGCGAGCGTTCGCAACTGCCATGTTCGGTTTGCGCTTGGCTCTTCGCCTCTTCGAGAAGATGAACAATGATGTTACTCCTACTTCTACAGTATCGAATCCACTGCTGCATGCCCATCCACATCGTGCGGGAGGGATAGCGTGTAGCGAAAACTTCTACTTACTGCTCATGCCTTTGCGTCCATGACAGGTGGTCCCAACAGGTGGTTGGCCCACCTGTCATGCAGCCAAAGGCAGGTGCAGTTAAGGCACCGGAGCTCAGTCTGCGAGGGAGAGGGCGTCGTAGTAATATAATTTCTTGGTCTTGTACGAGTTGACGCGACACATCAAAGCACTGCACTCGATAAAAGTCTTTTTACACATTTCAAATGGGCTACTTCGTATGTAGGAGTAGACATATTCTGCTTCGTAGGTACTCCCTCTGTTCCAAAATATAAGTCTTTTTAGAGATTTCACTATGGACTACATACGAAACAAAATGAGTGAATCTACACTCTAAAATATGTCTATATACATCCATATGTAGTTTGTAGCGGAATCCCTAAAAATACTTACATTTAGGAACGGATGGAGTAGTCAGTTGTTGCAATCTCTAAAAAGACTTATATTTGGAAACGGAGGGAGTACAACGCATGCATGCATGCCGTGACTTTCCTTTTGATACTTGCATGTGTTGATTTGATGCACCTTGCCATATTTTGACTATAAATTTAACTAACCAAATTTTCATGCATGTCACAAAAAATCATGGGGCTGTTTGGATTGTGACTATGTTAGTCTTATGTTGCCACATTATTTTTCCCACACTTGCCACACTTGCCTAACCTGGGTTGCTCAAATTGTTAGACACACTTTGGCTTGCCTAAGGGAATCGTACCACATTTTTTGTGTCTATGACATGTGGGGTTCACTGCTAATAAAAAAAATCTTGTCTTAGGTGTGGCTAATAAAAAAGACTTATATTTAGGAACGGAGGGAGTAGAAAATATAAATAATAATGCATGTTGGGGCAACCCACGTTTCCGCTAATTTTAGCCGTGGGCTTGTTCACAATTTTTACGAGGGGGTGGTTGTTCATTTAATGGAGGGACTTGTAGTACCAGACTTGAATGATACAAAGTGCGACCTGGCACACCGTAACACCAGTTGGAACAAGCGGGTAGCTATCTCAAAAAACAATCAACAACTAAAAAAACCGTGACCTGACATGTAGTAGTACACAATTTTAAACAATTGTTTTGATGGAGTGAAAAAGGAAAATTACCCCACTACTTATATATAGGCCGGAGCCTCCGCGCTTGCTTGCTAGGGCTGCTCTATTCACACACTCTCATCCTCTCCAGATCTAAACAAGATAGGGGTAGTAACACTGTATTTCTCCCTTCAAAAAACACTGGCTTTCTATCCTCACCGCTAGTTACACATCCGGACGTATCCCCCTCCGCCGGTGAAGGGGAGGAGGGGCAGCGTTTAGGCCGTCGTCGACAGCGAGGGAGGAGAACCACTACCGGTCGCACCGTTATCTCTGGCCGAGCGCCGGCACGGGAGGTCCTCCGATCCCTTCGTCGTTGCCTGTGGGCAGATCCGGCCTCCCGCCGCCCACCTATCCACATCCCGACGACCTTCAAGTATATCTTCATTGGAAACCGCCTTAGCTCTACTTCCCCAGCTCGCTACGTCACTGCATGTGCATCATTTTCTACCTCTCAGCCCCTCTCGATCGGATGGTCCAATGTCACCTTTTTTTCTTCTATTGTTAGAGGTAAAGCTACTTCATGGAGTCGAATCTTGTACTCCCTCCGTCCGAAAATACTTGTCATTGAAATAAAGTGGGGGTGGGGGAATTTAGTATGTACATCGGACTTGGTACAAACAGGAAGGAAAGGGGATGAAAGTAGTACAGACTGGTCGTCCAACCGGTCTCTTGGTCGAAAAGGGAAATATAGGGGTAACGCTGTACACAGTGGTATGACCAGGACTAGATTTGCTATCCACACATAGGAGTAGGTGGCTAGAGTGAACAAAAATGGGACCAACCCAGATATGTTTCTTGGATGTTTGTTTCTCGGGGCAACAAACTATGAATCACCACTTTATGCCCCTGTTTACGTACATGGTGCTGTACTGCTGGTGCACCCACTGTCCCATGCCCTTATACCAAATATTTAGGCTCCGGTCAGAATAAAGGGGCAGAAAACATAGGTCTTGATGAAAATAGAGGAATAGGAAAGGAATGTAGGTATAAAACTATGGAACAGCAAACCGGAGGAAACTCTCAAGAGAATGTGTTCGGATGGACTACGAAATGTACAAATTTGTTTTTTTAGAGTAGCATGCTTGGCAGTATGAGATGCTATTTGTTTATTCAGCTGCACAGTGACTACTCTTGTCCTCACCTCACGTACCACACATAGGTTGATTTTTTATTCCGACAAACACAACACAACAACCTGTCTAAAGCATGGCAGCGAGCACCTGCCTCGGGCTTCCGCCCAAAAAATGAGCAGCACGTGGATGTTTCTAATCCGATGGAATCAGTACTACCAGACCAGCTTTCCTATGAAACACTATTCACCTTTCCCGTGTTCCGAACGGTTGGAAGGGAAAGAATACCGTAGGAATTGTGTTCCTACGAAAATCCTGCACCAAACCTGTGAACAGAATGCAGCCTTAGCTGTTCTTAATATAATGTCCCTGGTAAAAATGAAGCCATGCCACTGTTTTTGGCTGTAATTGTTTGAGACTCTGACAAGTTTAGCCAAATGTTTTTGCCTGTAATTGTTTGAGACTCTGACTGTTTCCTCCGTGCCTTTTTGTGCAAACAGGGATATCCAATTCACCTGGTTGCTGTTGTGACCTTTTTGTGCACTGCACAAAACTCTTCTTAAAGAAGTGACTTTTGTGCTGTTTAACTGGAATGTCAGATGGAACAGTTGGTTCATTTTGGTGGAACTGCACAAAGGGAGATCTGTGTTCCAATCCTCATCATCCATATTGGCGCCATAACCTTCCTTTAGGTAAGAATGATATTTAATGCATGTGTTCATCTCTATTTTCCGACTGCCATGAGAAAATAATGTTGTTTTTTACTAGTACACTTGTACTCACTGACAAAACCAATTCTGAATTAGAAGGCCAATCATGTACTTGGTTTCACCAACTGGTGAGGAGAAAGAGAAACAGAGCATGAAGAGGAAGAAGAAGAAGAAGAAACAGTGCCTAGGCAGTCTTGCTGAAGCTAGAGGCCTCAGCCGGGGCTATTCAAGGGCTCTGGAAACGACTACCTTACATGTGAGACGATCCTCCAGGGAGCCCTTCCACTTCTGCTGTCTCACTTAATTAATTAGGAGTACTTAAGTACCACTAATTTATTACTGCCTAATTTTCCTGTTGGTGTTAAACAAATCTTTAGTAGGACCCTATGTTGAATCATGTACGTGTGAATGTTTGTCTATGGAGGTGAATCATGTGGTGGAGCAGGAAGGGAATATTATTAGTGTCATGATATAATAGTGATATTGTTTTGCATGTCAATTTATTGCCATTGGTTCAATGAGGCAATGTTTTGCTTATTGTCCATCATGAATTTGATGCTACTGTTTGAGTAATATGCTAATGTCTTCCTATCCTTTCTCACTAAGCTAATGAAGGTTTCACCTTGTTCCTACTTGTGCAAATAGGGATCATGTTGTGCCAATCATACATTTTAGTGGAACTACACAAGACAATACAATGAAATGTATCCCAGCCAGTGCTTTAACTCTGCTGGAAGTTCTTGATAATCTTTCGATATAATCTCAGCACTGGTAAACAAGAGTGATTTCAACCATACATTTGAAGTGCACAAAAATATATACTATTGTGTGATTCCAGTGAGTGCTTTATCATCTCTTATGGGACTACATGAATAAGCTTTTTTTCTCAAGTTGGTACGGGCCTAAGGCCTTCATCCATATTAGTTTGTTGTCATCTCTATTTGTATCGTGCTACTGTCATGAGAAACTCCTTTATCTTTGCATTTTTAAGTTTTGCAACCTATGATAAATGGCAATGCTTTGAGTGTTGAGTTGAGCTAATTGGCACTGATTAAATAAACTAATACCTCTCTTTAAGCAAGACTACTATGTTTCTAACTTTACCCATTAAGATAATGAGGGTGCTTCTATTTGTTAGTGTATGTTTCATCAACTACTCCCACTATTATAGTAATCTCACTCTCTCAATATATGTGCCAACAGGGATGCTCGATTTTGGTGGAACTACACAAAAACTTTGGGTGCTTCATTGCCTCGATAGCTTCCGTCCTTTCCTGTTAGCCGCTAATCTCCGCTTGCTTTCTTCCTTTGCTGTCAGTCGCTTGGCTTATCTCGGCTTCCAGTCAAAGGAAATAGTAATTGATATGCTACCTCACACATGTTGGTACTGGTCTTTATCCTGATTATTGTGCCTGTCATATGTATTGGTAATTTGGTATTGTGCTACTATTTGCCGATTTCATAAAGGAGTAATTTGGAGCCTGAACTCACAGGCAAATCATTACATCGGGTGATTTCAGTAGAACTGCACAAAATGATCAGATGGACAGGTACTTATGCTGCTGCTATGTACTCCAAAGTTCACTCAGACAAGCATCGATGTTGATAAGAAGTGCCTATATTCATTCGAGCATCAACCGGCGTCAACCAATTGTCAAACTCCAAGTATTAGGAGAGTGAACGCCAAAAATATTGCTTGGTGCATAGCCTAGAAAAACGCAGTCTAGTCTTTGGTCCCAACTTGTGCCTATTGGTTATCAGCACATATGGTAGCGAACTATATGGCATGGAGTCTAAAGATTCCAGACAAGTTGGTTGACGCGTATATTCATCTGGCACTTAATCAGTCTGCATGCCAAGGATGCTCCATTTCAGTTGAACTGCACAAAAAATTTGGGTGGTTCATTTTCTCAACCGCCTCCTTTCTCGTCTGCATTGTAGAATTTTGGCGAGATAGAGGACCAAGATGAGCCAGTAAACTAGTTGGATGAAAGTAGTGGCCAAGTTGCTCAAACCTCCCTCGGCACAAGGCCACTATTTGAGGATAAACCTACAAGCAAAGTTCAGATTGTCTATGCTGCCTCTTATGTACTTGAAAGTTTACTCGTACAAGAACTAATTTTAGCAAGAAGTACCTCTAATTGAACACCATTTACCAGCCTGTACCCTAGGTAATTAAAGTTCGTCCATGGATCATATTGGCTGTGATCTCAATCATTTGGATGCACAAACATACTAAACATGTGTATATCTGAATCTTTTTGTGAATTATGTATGAATATTGTCGTGTGATCTATCAATCATTTGGATGCATAGATATGTAGAGCATGTGTATATATGAATGTTTTGAGTTGTTGATAGTGAATGTTGGCTATGAATATGAATGTGTCCTGTGAACCTGAGTTTGATATGAATTGCAACAGAACCAGTTATAACCCTTCTCCTCCTCTCAATCTGTGACTCCAATGCCACGTTTTCCCATCTCCAAGTCGTTCCCGTCCAGGGCCTCGCCGTCGTCCCCCGCCTCGCTGTGTTCGGTGCAGCGTGGTCAACAAACGAGAGTCATCGGAAGAGGACTGTACGTGGAGAGCAAGACAGCTGGGACCCACGAGGTCCATGGTCGCACGCAAGGAAAGTTCCTCCTTATTAAGTTGAAAAAAAATGTTTCCTCCACCTTACAGCTAGGACCCACCGGCTGTATCTTCGCACGGAAGGAAGTGCCTCCTTGTTTTGCAAAATAAATTATTCATCCCTTTGACAGCTGGGACCCGTCAGATTTGGTGACTGACTTGTGGGCCTGCTAAGAGGACGTGTATGCACAGCTTTGTCAACTTAATCAACAAATGATTCTAGCAGCTGGACCATTGGATGTTAATCCAACAACCGTGCTCCTTCTTCAACCTCTGTTCTTGCTCCTGTCTCCCGTGGGCAGCACCACGGCTGTGCTGCCGCTCACCCGAACCAGTAAAGTTTCCTACTCCTCTCCATCTGCGACTCCACTGCCCCGTCTTCCCCATCTCCGGGTCGTCCCAGTCTGGGTGTGCTCGGCACGGTGTGGTCAACGTGGTTAACAACCGAGAGTCATCGGAAGATGACTGTACGTGAGAGGCTGACAGTGGGAACGCACCACGCCCATGGACGCATGCATGCAACGGAATGCGGTGAGGTCAACATGGTCAAGGAACGACTTCCATCGGAAGTATACTGTACGTGGAGAGTCTCAGCTGGGTCCACGGCCGTAGCAAGTAAGTGCCTTCTTATTACGTGGAAAATAATGATTCCTCCAACTGACAATAGGGACCCATTAGACGGGCCACCATATTTTGTGAAGAAAAAAACGTTTGCCCCTTGACTGCTGGGACCCACCAGATGGGCCACCGTATTTCGCGAAAAAAAGTCCCCCCCCCCCCGCTGTCAGCTCGGACCCACCGGAAGCGCCTCCTTATTACGCACAAAAAAATGAATACTCCCCCTGCTAGCTGGGACCCACCTTGGTGGGAGGCTGACTTGTGGGCCTACTAAGTTGACGGGGACGAAGGACTTTGTCAACTTAGTCAATATGAACGATTCTAGCTCCAGTGACCGTACAATGTCCATCCAACGGCCGTAGTGCTTCTTCAACCTCTGGTCTTCTTGCTCCAGCCACCCAAACCAGCGCCGGTCGTGCCTCATGCTCCTGCCTCCCGTGGCCGGCTGTGCTGCCGTGGAGGACTCACCGCCCCCTACTATTCCCACCGCCGGCCAGGCCCTGCGGCGACGGCAGCCTCACACTGCAGCCGAACCAGTGAACCCTCATACTCCTCTCCGCGCGGGCTTCCACTGCCACGTCTTCCCCGGCTCTGCGTCGTCCCCTTCCTAGGCCTCGCCGTCGTCCACCGCCGTGGTGCTCTCCGCGCGGCGTGGTCAACGTGGTCAAGGAATGACTTCCATCGGAAGAGTAATGTACGTGGAGAGGCTGACAGCTGGGTCCATGGCCACAGCCCAGATTTTTTTTGATTTGCCATGTAAGTCGCTTTGTCAGGCCTGTTGGGCTACAAATCTTTCAAGACGGGGAGAGCTTTCATTTGGCTGGCCGAGAAAATGGCCCATCAGTAATGAGAAATGGGTTGTACATTTTTAAAACACATCAAATCGGCAATTAGTTTCAAATATCTTTTTTTTATTTCGAGATTTTAAATTACATTAATTTTTATGCGTGGAGAATTTGTTGGATTTTATATTGATATACATTTATTTTTACAATCAGTTTGAATGTGAGTCGAAATTTCGGGATTAAAAACAGTTCGGACCGCACCGAAATATGCAAGTATAATTTTTTAACTGTGGCCACAGTATGGGCTGTAATGCTAACAAAAAGAATATGGGCTCCCAAAAAACCTTAAGAATTAGCAAATGGGCTGTAAATTATTAGAAATAATGGCAGATGGGTTGTATGCTGTTTTCCACAGATTTGAGGCTTTCCTAAAAAAAGGTTGATGCACAAGCAGTGACTGTTGGATTGCCATCCAACGGCCATCGTGCTTCTTCAATCTCTGCTCTTCCTGCTCCAACCGCTCAAACAAGCGCCGGCGGGACTGCCTGCTCCCTCCTCCCCGCGGCCGGCTCTGCTTCCGCGCAGGCCTCACCGCCCCACCGTAGTCCCGTCACTGGCCTAGCCATCCCTCTACCCACCCACACCTGTTGTTATTCTCCGGCGACGACAGACGAACCAGTAAACCCTTATATAGCTGTACTCCCCTCCGCGTGGGAAACAAATGCCGAGTCTTCCCTGCCTCCGTGTCGTTCCTTTCCTAGGCCTCGCCGTCGTCCACCGCCCTGGTGCTCTCGGCGCGGCCTGGTCAACATGGTCAACGACCGACATGCATCTGAAGTGGACTATACGTAGAGAGGCCGACAGGTGAGTCCACGGCCGCACACAAGGAAATGCCTCCTTATTACGCGCAAAATAATGATTCCTCCACCTGACATCAGGGACCCACCGAAAGGGCCTCTGTATTTCATGAAAAAACATTACCACCGCTGACAGCTCGAACCCACCAGCTATATCTTCGCACGCAAGGAAGTGCCTCTTTATTACGCACACAAAAATGAATACTCCGCCTATTAGCTGGGACCCAGTATAGTGGCAGGCTGACTTGTGGGCCTACTAAGTTGACAGGGACGGAGGGCTTTGTCAACTTAGTCAATAATATGCACGATTCTAGCTCCAGTGACCGTACGATGTCCATCCAACGACCGTAGTGCTTCTTCAACCTCTGGTCTTCTTGCTCCAGCCACCCAAACCAGCGTCGGTCGTGCCTCGTGCTCCTGCCTCCCGTGGCCGGCTGTGATGTGGCGGAGGCCTCACCGCCCCCTACTACTCCCACCACTGGCAAAGCCATCCCTCTACTCACTCACACCCCCTGTTATTCTGCGGCGACGACAGCCTCACCCTCGTACTCCTCTTCGCGTGGGCATCCACTGCTGCGTCTTCCTCGGCTCCGCGTCATCCCCTTCCTAGGCCTCGCCGTCGTCCACCGCCGTGGTGCTCTCAGTGTGGCGTGGTCAATGTGGTCAACGACTTACTTCCATCGGAAGAGTACTATGCGTGGAGAGGCTGATAGCTGGGTCCACGCCGGCCGCAAGGAAGTGCCTCCTTATTACGCGCAAAATAATTATTCCTCCACCTGACAGCAGGGACCCACCGGACGAGCCACCAGTATTTCGCGAAAAAAACATTTCCCCCCTGACTGCTGGGACCCACTAGCTACATCTTTGCATGCAAGGAACTGCGTCCGGGTAAAAAAACAAAACGATTCGCCCCCCTGACTGCTGGGACCCACCAGCTACATCTTCGCAGGCAAGGAAGTGCCTGACAGTCAGGACCCACCTGGTCGAAGCGTACGTAGCATTGTCATTCTGGTCGCGAAAGTGTACGTACATACTGGTCGATGTAGAGGCACGCACGTGTCATAGTAGAGGCGCGCACGTGTCGATGTAGAGGCGCGCACGTAGCATGTAAACGTACGTACAACGGCGAGGGTGCAAGAAAGAAAATATGGCCACATACGTACATACGGGCAGGGTCTCGAACGCCCACTCGTGCATACGTACATGGCTGGGTCGGAACGGAGAAACAACATCGTCGTCGTGTTCATGGGGAGCCAACAGAATGCGTCGTGTTCATGGGGAGGCAACGGAATGCGTCGTGTTCATTGGGAGGCAACAGAACGCGTGGGAGCCAACCGGCTTGGACGGAACAGGCGATGGAAATGAGGCCTGGCGTATCGCACAAGGGAGGAAAGGGACCTCCTACATTCGGAACGGGGTCTTGTTGATCGGGAGGGGTGTGGCTTACCGCAAAACAGAGGAAATGGACCTCCTACGGTCGAAACGGGGGTCCTGTTGATTGGGAGGGGTGTGGCGTACCGCAAAACAGATGAAACGGACCTCCTACGGTCGAAACGGGGGTCCTGTTGATCGGGAGGTGTCTGGCGTACCGCAAAATGGAGGAAACGGACCTCCTACGGTCGAAACGGGGGTCCTGTTCATCGGGAGGGTGTGGCGTACCGCAAAACGGGACTCCACGGGATACTGTTCATCTCCATGTCGACCTCCTCCAGCCTCCACGGGCTACCATCGACCTCCTCCAGCCTCCACGGGCTCCTGTTCATCCAGCCTCCACCGCGCGCTACTCCACTGGCTACTGTTCAACCACCCCTCCACCGTCTACTGTTCAACCACCCCTCCACCTTCTACTGTTCATCCAGCCCTCCACACCACGGGGTCCTGTTCAACCACCCCTC